>NW_021634108.1:0-33363 GCF_004799145.2 Neltuma alba | reverse complement strand
ATATAACATGTTAATAGTGATTTATAAATAAATAATACGGATGAGTAAAATTTTTGGCCCCTGCCAAAAGAAGGACAAAAAAAAAGGAGGGGAAGCGGTTGAAGACCTAGCAAAGTAAAGTAAAGGAGGGAGTGGTTTCACCTCAGCCTGATTTAACTCAAAAGGACGAAGTGGAGTGGAGTTGAAATGAGGAGCATGGATTGGAAAAGGGGTGGGTAATTAATTATGACATAATACAACATTTGCCTGGTCGGAGGAGGGGACCAAAAAGAAACCCATATTAGGTTAATTTCTGTGTAACTCAAACAGGACAAAGTTGGCATGTTCCACTGCTTAATTTTGGTTTTGTCTTAACTCCTCACAATGTCTACTGCTTTCCTAATTAACAACAAGAAGTAATTGATTCATTGATTTCCCAAAACTTTCACTTCTCTCTCTCTCTCTGTTTCTTCTTCTATTTTTAACTCACATCAATACATTATATTCTTGTTTACAAAGTTTCAATATGTTTTATCGAAACTAAGAAAACTTTAAAACTTTTATAAATAAAACTAGATGAATATGTTTAAAATTTATATAATATTATAATTTAAAACAACAAATTAAATACATGTAATTATGAGACTAGTCTTTTTTCCCTTAATAATGTCATATCCCATTGTGAGATCCTACATAATAAAGATAACTAAAAAAATATGATAATCATAAGTGAGCAGCTCAATTATATTGTCATTTTCTATACTGACTTGCATTACAAGTTGCTCAGTTATCATGAGATGTTTGATAGTTATTTTTCTTTCCTTAACACCTTATAACAATTCAATTCTTCCTATTTTTATACAGTATCCAATGAAACACAAATCATTTAATATTCTCTAGTGCTGTCTCTCTTTATTTTTCCCCTTTATCATTTTATTCGGCGAGTGATTTGAATATTTTAAACGATAATTTATGGTTTAATTAAAGTCGAATATTCGCCACCGTCATAACTCTAACACAAAAATTTTATTATTGCAATACGTGGTTTCAAATGAAAAGACAACATTCCTTATCCTCACCAATGCATTAAAGTTGATTTCCCCTTCGGCATTCACATGAACAATGTACAATATTCTCACGTTCATTTTACCTTCTTACTTCACATAAAAACACATGCTTGTGTATATCTGTATATACTCCTTCCGTGTAAAATATAAGTGACTTTTTAAACTCTTCTGATCTTTAATATAAAATCTACTTAATTAATTTGAAGAGATTAAAAGTATTAGTTAAACTATTAAATATGATATATTTTATCTAAAACACCCTAAGTATCTTTCTTAATTTGAGAATATTAATAGAGTTAATTTGAGAAAAATAATACTCCTCCGATCCTTAATATAGGACCCAATTCTTGAGTTGGTTTTGGTCCTAAATATAAGACTCATTTCTCATATTTATCATTTTTCTCTAAATTACCCCTATAGATATACTCCCTCAACCATAATCAAGTAGAAGAGAGAGAGAGGAGGATATTAAAAAAGATGATTATGGTTTTTAGGAAAAATGTGTCACTTTTCTTATAATTAACTAACTTACTTAACTTCCTTAATCTAATCAAATTAGTTAAATGGGTCTTGTATTAAGGACCGGAAGAGTAATAAACATGTTAGATAGGTATTACATACAAGATTAATATATACTCCCTAATTAGATCCTATATTAAGGAGCGGAAGAGTGCCTTATAGAAATCAAGAAAGAGCAGCTAATTTATTAAATTTTAAAGGGAAGAGGAAAAAAAGGAGTATTCACGTTTAAATATTAATAATTGAGGAAATATAGAGAGGGAGGGGGGAGATCTGGTGTGGTTGGCCAACCACATTAATCCCCCGCCTCTTATTTAATGATTTTTTTTAATTATTTATACTTTTTAGTATCTAAAGAATAATAAGTGCAAGGATGAATAGATTGCGGTTGCATGTAGTTATGGTTGGTGACTTAATAGTGGTCCAAATGAATACTTCCCCATAATTGGCCACAATATCTTCCTCCTTCACATGTTCATGCCAATATATAGATTCTATTCACAACACACACACGCACACATCAGCTAATTGTAATATTTTCAGTTTCAAAATTGAAATAATTAGAGGAATAGAATATAATATTTCTACATTTTTTATATTTTTGCTGTGCTCTTTGACTTTGAGCTGAGGAAGACACTTGCAGAGGGTGAGGACTCAGCTAAGATTGGCACACCCTTCTGCCTCCATTCTCCTTGTACCCTCGAACGGTAGAAACAGATTTCAAGAGTTTTTTTTTTTTTTTTGGGTGCTTCCCAACTTCACGTTGAATTTTTACCGTCGCTGCTCAAGTTTTAATTTGGGACTGGCATATAGTTTTTTTTTTTTAAAAAATATTAACATGATTTCATATTTAGAATAACTTATTAGTAATTTTTTAATTGTAATTTATGAAATACAAAATAAGTACGTGAGAAAGAGTTTTCTTCCAACTTATGTGAAACATGCTTATGAGTATTTTTAAATGCTTTCACAAATACTTTTTTGGTTCTATTTATAAGTCACTTCCAACATATTTTACACAAATCAAGAAAAACTTTAAATTTTATTAACTCTCATTTAAAATTAAACAACTTTCAGTTTTATTCCTATTTAATATATATCATACCTTGTGTAAATAAAGTCAACACAATAATAAATAAAAATAAAATTATGCATCCATATAAAAAAATTCTCAATTCCTTATAAACAGAATTAAAAAATATTTTTTTCCTACCATACAAATAAAACCGAAGAAGTAAGTCCTTAGTGACAGAATATATGAAAATGAATAAATAATAATATTATTACCTCACATATATAAGCACGTGATTAGACCTGATTCGACAAGGTTAATACATAATATTAACTTTTATTTTAAAAGAAAAAGGCAAATGCCTTCACTGCGTCCATCACTTCTACCTCCTGACTGCTGAGTGTCTCAGTCACTCAGAGTACCATTTCCTCATTACATCCTTCAAGAAAAGAGGGCCAATAAAAAATCTTAAACAAATCATGCCAGATTTATTGGAAAATATGTTTCGAGCTAGAAAATTGCCAGCTAATTTCTTACATTATCATGTGACTTTTGCACTGGGAAAAAAACAAAGAAACAGATATGTATGAACAAGAATCACAGCTTGAAAGTAATCGCACTTACCATATACCAAAGCTCAGGGAAGAAATTGCTGGTTGGCTCAGATAATCACAGTGACCAAATAACTTTTTACTATAATTAATTTATTAATTAATATGCCCTAGCAAAGCTGGCTCCCGCCGTCACTGCAAATAGCCAAATACCATTCACACAAGTCTGATATTGATCACATCAAAATTGCAAAGGGGAGAAAAAGTGCAGCAAACGAAGCATGAATGAACTCAAATCAAACGACACATGACGACATTCAACGACAACCACAGATATATATTTGACAAATGACCATTCTAATGTTGAACTATTAAATATCTTACTAATTAAGCATATTAATTATAACTATAATTATTATAAAGACTATCTTTAAAAAAATATATATATTAGGATCTTATATTTAGAATCAAAATAAAAATTAAATAAACTTTTATATTAAGAACCAGATGTAGTGTTGTGTCCATATGATAGCTTGTGTTTTTAATAGTATAAAAATTAGTTTGAATTTTAATTTGATCCTAAATATAATACTCTAATTCACTTTGTTTTTTATATTAAACTATTTTTTCAAAGTGGTTATTTTATTAGTTGGACATGTTAAATATTTTATCAACTAATAATTCTATCTAATACACATGATTAGTGAAGATATTTTAGAAAAGACAACACATATTTATTATAAATAACTAACTTAACAAGCTTTTTTAATCTACACAAATCAACCAACTAGTTTTTATCTTAAAAAATTATAAGCATAATCAACCACATTTTGTTTTATAGTAATTAGGACCTATGCCAAACCGCAACCACCCCTTCTAACTCCACTTAGTTGTGATAAAATAAATTACATTCAAATATTGTCCTACTTACTCTTTAATAGTCCGTTTGGTATGATAGAAATAGAAAGTGAGGAAGGAAACAAAATTTAATAAACTCGGTTTAAAAAATCAAAAAATTAAGATTAAAGGTTTTTAACTAATTTTGCTTATTTTGTTTTTATATTACATCTTCTCTTTATCAAAATTTTATAACTCTATTTTTTAAAATTGAGTTTATTAAAAAAATTTCCCTCCCTCTCTTTTTTTTTTTTTTTTTCAATTTCCTTCTGCCAAACATAGAGACTAGTCTCTGCTTCATTACGGCAGAGTTTCAAAAAGAGAAAAAATTTCTCAGGAGCACATGTGTTAGTGTTTAACACGAGGCAAAGCTCTTTCCCTCTCCCCCCAGTGTGAACGACGAAGCAAGCACATATCAAATAATATCCCGATATGCCCCACCCAGGTCTACTTATAAGTCTTGATTTGATTTTTATTTCGTCCTTAAATGTAAGTCCTGATCCAAAATTTAAGGTGTAATAATCATCTGCTGTCAATAATATTCCTGATTTTAATCTTTGAACATAGTCAATGTTTAAAGTAGTGTAACGTTAAATAGAAGACAAAAAAAATTAAATAGAAAGTAATTCTTATATAATAGATTTTGCTTCCTCCTTGACCCATGAAGTTAGTGATATGGTGCCCGTTGTAAAAGAGGCAAACTATGTAAACAATGAAATGAACTTATTCTCTGAAAACAAGAAAAGAAAATAAATGGGGAATTAAGACTTTGATTAGGGCTAGATAATTAATTTGTAAATATTAAAAAATTAGTTAAGTTAGTTATTTATAATATATAGATATCATATTTTTTAAAATACTCCTATTAATTATGTGCATTGGAATTCTTACTTGGTAAAAACTCCTTATATATACAATCACTATAAGATTATTTGATGATTAAATAGATAAATATTAGAGACAAATAAATTAAAATTTATATTTAAAAGTAAATTAAATTTATTAAAAAAATAATTTCATATGTTTCAACGAAATGAAGTCTTAAATACAAGAAGATTGTCCACGTGAAAAAAAGTACAATAAGATTGTTGGGTCACGGAAAAAAAGATTGAATAAACAAGTTTTGGGGCTTGTTGAATAGACTCGAAAAAATGAATAAGATATTTGAATGTTCCCTGCGAAGGGTAAAGATTGAAGAAGAATAATAGAGATGTAACCTAAAAAAAAAAAAAAGAAAGAGAGAGAGAGAGCAGAGAAGCTAGAGATACCCCTAAAGGGCATAGGCTGAGCCCTAAAATTGGCACACTTGCACCTAAAGGTAACATAGTCAAACACAGACGAAGTTGCCTTTTATAATCAATCTCTTTCACTTTCCCGTCACGTGATGTACGGCCCTCCTGCCTCCTATCTCCAGCCTCCGCCCCTCTCCCTTTCATTTGGATCTCCCCTACTTCCTTTCCTAATTCCTTTTTAATAAAAATAATTCACATTAGCCAATAAAAAATAACCCGATTAATAAGAAGTCGGTTCATAATTATGAGTTTGAAAGTGTAATAACTTTATTAGTGAACAATTTGTAAATGCCTTTTGAACATGAAATGAAAGTATGAGCTCTTAAAACTCAACTTACCTAAAACTTTTTATATAAAAAAATAATTCACATTATTCATCATAATTTAATTTATAGATATTTTAACAGATTGTGTTCACTTTTTAACTCTAATACATGAGTATTTAATGTCTGTACTCTATTATTATTATTATATGTTTAAATCATTGAAAAACTTTGCATGCATTATAAATTTTATCCAACAACAAATATTCATAACATATTATCAACATACTACCTCCGGTCTTAAATATAAGAGTCAGTTGACTAATTTAAGTAAATTAAAAAAATTAGTTGAGTTAGTTATTTGTAATAAATATGTGTTGTCTTTTTTAAAAATATCTTTACTAATCAAGTGTACTAATTAGAACTATTATTATTATTATAAGAACTATCTTAAAAAAATAAATAAATATAAAAAATAAGATGAATTAAAATTTTATATTTAAGATCAAAATATAAATTAAATGATTTTTTATATGAAAAACTGTTACTAATTTTTCCCCTTACGGAGGAAGGAGTAGTAGTAGTCTATGTATATAGCTACCCGATAGATATAAGAAGCGACAGAACCAGCGAGGCAGCTTTCCCACTTAAGTACAATTTCAACCTCAACTGCTTATTGGCAGACAACACCAATTTTGATGAAAGCTTTAAAAAAATTAAATTTTAACTATTAGATTATAGATAGATACGTATAATAATATCAACCAATTTCTTTTTTAATAACAAAAAAAGTCACGCCACATCTTGACTTATCCACATGAATTGGGGTTGAGTTACATTATTGGTGTAAAACTCTTTCAATGATAATTTTCTCTTTCAATTTCATAAGACTTGAACTTAATTAAAGTAACATCTCAAACCGCACTTAATTTTCTCTCCCATCGTAATTACATGAACATATCATTTATATATATATATTGATCTTTTAAGCGTGATTTACTTGAAGAATTTTTTTTTAAATGTAGAAACCAATTGAAGGATGTAAAGCTACCAAACATTTGCTTCAACAAGGGTGTATGTTTCTATGTTTTTTGAGTCAGTTTTACATCTGGTTTTGGTTTATTTATCCTTTAATTTATATATACGAATTGGAGAAAGTCAAAACCTAGATAGTGATGGCCAAAAGCTGTTCTAGTGCGCCACCATATTATATATATAACACCTTGAGGGATGAGCCCTACATATCCAATTATCCAAACATGACGATTATTGAATTGAAGTTTTCTAAATGCTTGCTAGCTTACATCCTTCTGGTCATAATACACATTTTTTAAAAACGCGTGAAAGCAAAGCAGCCTAATGAATAGTCAATTACAAAGGCATATATACGACTTAATCAACTAGTTAAATAATATATATATATATATATATATGAGAATTGACCTATTTAATTAGAGGATTACAACTCATGATTCTTGCCTTTCAAGTTTTTGTTATTAGGATATTAAAAAAAAACTACTTTTTCAGAACACGAAGAAGCCATGAAACGGGAGCTATTTATGGACGTAGTGGCCGTGAGGAATATAAATAGCTCCCAAAAGTCTTCCAAGAGACTCCCTAATAAACTTTAATTTGACCAAAAAAATAAACTTTACTTTAACGTGAGTATACGCACACTACCTTCATCATCTTCAATCCTTAATGTCAAATCTAATTTGTATTCCAGTTTTAATTACAAACTAAACTAGATCTTGTATTAAACATCAAAAGTAATATATGAATCAATATTTATACATACATATATATTCTCTCCGGTCCTAAATATAAGACCCATTTTATAGTATAAATTACACTACAAAATGGGTCTTATATTTAGGATTTACACTACAAAATGAGTCTTATATTTAATTAGGACGGGAGGAATATATATATTTTGCAAAAAGAGATTGGAATATTTTTGTATAAGCTACTGCATCTCGCTAAAATTATCTCTTGACATACACGTGCAATTTAATTTAGATGAGTAATTTACAAAATAAACTCTTATCATTGGTCTCTTTTATTCTGGAATAATTTAGTTGACTGTGTATACTCAACATTTGAGGTAGACTAAAACCTTTTTTGTTGAGTATTTACGTTGTTGAATTCAGATAGATCAATATCGGATGTACACATAAGAGATTTGGAAGCCCAGAGAATACTACAATACTACATTTACGAAAACAAGCAGACCTCATGCGCATGCATTGCAATATATATATTATTCACAAATCTAAATAGTGATGTTTTTACTAATATATATATATATATTGATGATGCATTAACAAATTATAAACAACACAACTCATATCAAATTATATATGAATATATATATATATAATATAAAGGAGGGCCAGTTTAATTTTTAAAGAGAAAGCACAAAAAGAAGCAATAATAATTGAGGTGCTCAAGGGAGTGGCTTAAGGTTGCGACAATTAATCGTATATGGGACATATAGCTATATAGATTGCAAGAGAGGCAAAGGTGAGACCAAGTCAAGCAGGTCATATGATATTTGACCCCCCCCAATATTTAATTGTTTATATATATAATCATAAAATAATAATTAATCCCCAGTTGCTTCAGGCAGCTAGCAGCTCATATCTTTCTCTTTAATCCTCTCCCCTCCTCTCTAAAATCACACTCAAGAACCCTTGGGATAAAAGCTTTGTCTTCATATATGGCACCTTTAATTTCATCAAGCATTCATATCTATGCATTTGTGTGTGTGTGTGTGTGTAGAAAAAGAATTTGGGATCCTCGTATTCACTACTGTCTTCCATGTTTCAGGCTGAGGTAATATATTCAGATAAGACTTATACGTTAAGTTACAGAAGACGTAAGTGAATGAGGTTTCGTTTCATTTTCCCCTGCAAATATTCACAAACACTCACTCAAAAAAAGCTGGTTCCTGTTTTTTACACCCACGCACGTATCTATCTATCAGACTGACAGTCTTTCTCACGGAAATTAAATTATATTCCTAGTTTTTGACCACAACTTCACTTCTCGACACCCACTCTCACTGAAAATTTGATTATACCTTTTTTTCCCCCTCCGAATAGAAGAGTGTGCAGTAATCAACGAGATGAAATTACAAGGAAGATCGAACACACAAGCTCTCTACCACACGATCATTAGCAGAATTTGACTATACTATGATCCCCTTATTGCCCTATTTTAGCATTAATTATTTATAATTCATCTCATAATTTTCTTTCCATGTCTAAAAGCATACGCTTTGAGATTTAAATTTGGTATCACACGCACTTCGCTCCTTATCATACCTCAATTTGCTTTTGTCTTAAAATATGTTTCTTTTTTTTTTTTTTGGGTAAAAGAAGTTAAAACAAATCACCGCCCCTTTTTCCTTGTTTAATTAATTACAACCAAAAAAATTAACTAGCCATATGGATCGGGAGAAAGATTAATTATTGGTTGAACTCGGGCCACCTGATCATGTCATTAAGCAGCCATATGGATCATGAGATGGATTAATTAATTAATTAATAAGAAAAAATATTAAGCAGGAAATGCAGTCATATGCACAAATGTGTGCTCCACCTCAACTAAACCCATTGAATTCTCAGCCAATAATCATAAACAAAGAAGCGAATGGAGGAAAGTGGTTGGGTCATTGAAGGTGGGGGACCGTATGAATCTGATTTTGTGGTTTTGGTTTGATGTTTTCTCACTATCTTAAAAATAATAATTTTATAAATTGTTTTAGTTTAATAGTATCAAACAGAAATTTTAGTTATGTTCCGTAGTGAATATAATAGGACAAGACATGTTTTATCCGGGGTTTTATTTATTTATTTAGTTTTTATACAATAGTCTACTCCCATTTAATTATTATCAGAAAAATATAAACCACATATATATTAAATCTATATCGTACCAAATCGGCTAAATTTGAGGACATTACGGGATTCCTGAATTGAAGGAAGCACAAAGATGATAATGAAATTCGATACAACTTTTTGTTGCTTGGAAAACCAGCAATTTTCTTTATTCCCAGTCATTTTCCTTGCTCTCATTATCATTTTAATATTTTATCCAGTTCCAATATGATATTAAGCTTTGAAAAAATATACTAACTGTACATCTTCAAATGCATATCATCAGGCTCTCAATAAAATCTACTATACATATATAATATTAAAATTATAAAAATTGTATTGCTTATGAATTATAAATAGTATATTTTATTTTTCAGACTAATTTTTTGTTTGAAAAAGTGTCTAATTAGTGAAAAAAAATATGATTAGGGTTGTAAGTTTTAGTTCTTGTTTCCAATCAAATGATGAGGTGTCCTGCATATGAGAGAGCAGGCCAATGTGATTATGCTTAAAAGTTTTGCCACAAATTCAATCTTAATTGGGTCAACGATGAGATTGGCCATCAAACAACAAGAATAGGACAAACAAAAAAGCATTGTCCAAAAAAATCATTTCGAAACACAAAAAAACATGCATATGAAAAAAATCAAATTATCAATATAAAATCTAAAAACACACACACAGGGCCCTGAGTACAAAATTTAAAATGTGCTGACTTATTTCAAATGCCATGTAAGTTTATAAGGCAAACTTTAAATTTGGATCAAAGTGCGCAGGTTAAAATAAACTTTATCACCAAGAAAAGCGACAATTTAATAACTGCCACATTTCAGCCATATCGTTGTTCTCCCATGGGGCATCAAATGACATATTTTTTTAATCTAATTAATTAATTATTTTTTGAATGAAAATTTAATTATTGTTAATACATATTAATGTTATTGCTTTGTCACAATAATGGAAAGCCCTAATCAATCACCACTGCAATTAAGATACACATTAACTGGAAGAGAAACAACTTAACCAACAAATTAGTCGATTAATCAAATTCAAATCACTTGTGTCACCAAAGTCACACCTACCATTTATTATTAATTAAATCAAATCCCCGTCAAATTATTAAATTGACTGCTTCAATATATTGTAGTTTTTCTTAATTTGACTGGTCGTTCAGCTAGATTCCAATGATTAATTATGACCTAATGGGCATAGCTTATAGATCAGGTGGGGTTTTTGACCGGTTTGGAGCTATTGTTTTGGTTTTAGTCTAGCAAACATTTTTTAAGCTTGGTAGTTTAATCTAATTTTTTTTGGATTATTAGCTTAGTATAATTTGAATTAAAGGCGAGCATGAGCAATTAATATTCCTAAATTTGGATAAACTCCTCTGATGCTTAATATAAAAACTAATTTGAAAGTTGATGTTAGTCCTGTGTATAAGAGCTATTTGACTATTTCACATGTTTATTAATTTTTTTCTAAATTAACCCTATTAATATTTTTCCAATAATAATCAAGTAGGAGTGGGAGTGATGAAATAAAAAAAAAGGATTAGAGTGTTCTAGAAAAAATATATCATATTAATTAATTTAACCAATGTTCTTAATTTACTTAAATTAATTAATTTCGTTTTCCATTAAGGACCGGAGGAGTGGTATACATTAAATTGGACAGTAAAATTTTTATTTTGATAGACGTAAATAATGATGAAAAATAAAATTCTAACTTTTAATTTAAAAAATACTGGTATCATTTAAAAATTAAAAATAAAATTTTTTTTTTTAAACAATATACTGATCTAGGTCCCGTTTAAAAAATTGTGCGGTCTAGCCGTCTAGTGCATCGAATTTGAATCCACTCTCATTGAGCAAAATCTTCATATGAATTTATGTGGAAAACCATTTTTGTTAATATAAACCACAGTAGCAAATTACATCATTTATAAGAATAAAGCCTACAACTTATTCATCACATTACACACGAGAAAGTATGTTTGATTCGCACTAAGGGTGGAAATAGGCCAGGCGGCCTGTCAGGGGTCTATGGTCTGGCCTGGCTATTTAGATATCAAACCAGGCTCAGGCCTGTAACAAGGTTTGTTTGCTTTATCAGGCCAAGCTCAAGCCTGATAGTAAGCCTGTTAGGCCTGTCAGGCGGCCTAGGCCTGTTATCTTTTTTTTTTATGTTAAAATTATAAATTGATAGGAGGGACTTTGCTATTCTAATTGGTTAATTGAGAAAACTCCATCCACATAAACGTGTTATCTAGAGCCTATTGCATGCGTCATTTCATTTCCATTCTCTATAATAAAAATAATTGATGTATGTATAATGACACATATTTGAACAGAGAAAGAAAACATAAGTGCATTAAAAAAAAGCATCATTCATTTATTTGATCCATGCTTATAGAATATATATATAGAGAACTGATTTATTATGTTTTAGACCGTCTATATGTATGCTCAATCTAATTCTTATTATAATAATTACTTAATTAATTTAAATAAATAAATAAATTATAATAACTGTAATATTTTTTTTAAAAAAAAACAACCATGTGTAACAACAGGATCAAATATCATTTTGTTAGTAAATTAGTCTAAATAAATGATAAATTTAAAATATAAAAGGGATTAAGGATGTTTCATATTTTAAACTAGATCTAGTCATCAACTAATTTTTATACTAGAGATGGGATGAAGTGATATTTTTATATCATAATGAAATTATGTTTTCTAATAATTTTTCATATTAGATTTTTTTTGGGCCTAAGGAGACATGTTTTACAAATTGTGTTAATTTGATAGTTTCATATTTTTTGTTTGTATTTTAGATCAATTAGGTTGAATTGTTATAATTTTGAATTGATTTATGTGTGTTTAAAATTTATTAAAAAAGCAGGCCTCTTAACAAGCCACAGGCCAGGCCAGGCTCAGGCCGATTAAAAGGCATTTCACAGGCCACATGCCAGGCTCAGGCCGATTAAAAGGCCTTTCACAGGCCACATGCCAGGCTCAGGCCAATAGGCCTCACCACAGGCCAGGCCTGTTAAGGGTGAGGCCTGGCTTGGCCTGACTTGTTTCCACCCCTAATTCGCACACACACTCTTAAATGATATTAGTTTTCATTAAAAAAAAGTATTTATGTTATTATTAGCTTAACTTAAACCACATTAACCAAGATCATCAACGCAATTCCTTACTAATCTCAATTATTAACACATTTTCTTTTGAACCCCAGTGCTAAGAATTAAATATAATCTACCCATCATGCTGGCGATTTCTGGTTCATCTCCACTTAAAATAATCCAATTAGAGTTTTGGCGAGTGGACCGTGAATAATATAATTAATTAATAAATTAGTGACATCAATCCTTTTCTCACTGCCATCAAATAAATAAACAGAGAGAGTTAGATAGTGATTTCTGATTGACATGCACTACCTTACACATATACATTCACTATCATCTATATTAATCTACCCATCATTCTGGAACCATCTCTTTAATTATTTATTTATTTATTACTTATGGATTGAATTATTATTAATAAACAAGCAAGAAGAACACTGAAATTCTTCAGAAGCAAAAATTTCAGATCTTCTAATCGAAGACACTGCAGACAGTACTCCACATGCCTTGATTCCCACAACAGCCTGGTATGATTATCAAAAGCGAATTTGATTAATTAATTAACACTGAAAACAATCGAAAAAAAAATCGAATTATTCAACTATTGAGAAAAATTTTGTATAGGGGTAAACAGTGATGTAACATGCTTGGGATTAATTTAATTAACTAAATCAAACTCGGTGAGGTGGATTTATTATTAATATATTAATTAATTATAAGTATCCATGTGTTTGCTTGATAAGTGATGACTCTATATATATTCTCATTATAGGAAGATGCTTCTTGGAAGCTTCATTTCACATGTAACCATGTCCTCCACAGATGATAACGTGGCAGCATATGATTGGCTATGATTACTGTTTTAGATGCTTTACTTAATCATTGTGGCATGGATATAAACCAGTCAATCTGAGATACAGGAATGAATATGAGGTTATCATTACCCATATATATGTGTATGCATATAGAATAGGCCACTAGATGCATGTTGACCACATATAGGCCATTACATATATTAATACAAACGTTACATCATGTATGACTGTTTAGGGCTACGATTAAAATGTTCAAATGAAATGACACTTTAAGACAAGTTATTTTTCAAATAAAAATAATTAGTTAAAGGAGTTTAGATTATTTAATTGAAAAGTTTTACAATGAGTTAGGAATACTAAGTAAGTGTTATATTCTTTCTGTTCTAAATAAAAGACTCTTATACTCCTCCTGTCGTAAATATAAGACCATTATGCTAGTGTATATAAGGGTTTTATATTTAGAAGTGGAGGAGTATTATGTCAGGAAAAAGTTCTTATGATAAGGATTAGACAGAATACTTGCCATTCATTAATCCATTATTATTATCATTCAAAAAAAAAGAAAAGAAATAAAGGGAGGTGAAAGAACTAGTATTCCCAACCAGGCATATAAACACGTATAGTTGGAGGAAAGAAAGATGCTATACATTGTCATAAACTGGGCAAAGCTGAGAGCACGTTGCAGCTATCCTGAACCTACATATAGATTTGGCCATTCCAACCTCTCTTTTTCAGTCTTCCTGGTTGAAACCTCCCATGCATGTGCACTGTACTATTGATCAAGCTGCAGAAACACAAAAAATAAATGCCCAACTTGGCCAAAAATGCCCAACTTGGCCACCCATATATATATGTGTGTGTGTGTGTGTGTGTATCTGAGATGGTGATTTATCTGGCCTCATTTGAAATTTGCTTATTTAGAGAAACTAGGCTGATTTGTTTCAAAGGTTAATGGAGAAACAATGAATTGCAAAGTAACAGTAGAAAAACCTCTACTTCGTTCTCTTCTATGGACTCAGGTCAATTCAGAGTAACGTGGGAATTTTGTTAATATTTAAAAATATTTTATGAGGGGGGGTTTTGTTTTTCAGTCTCAAAGTGATCAGAATGTTCGTACCCGTACTGGCCTAACTCATAATACGTATAATTATTGGACCGTAATTCATGTCTTTTAGTGTTTCCTTTTGACCACTTACAGGTTTGAAGAATCCAGAAGCCAACTATTCATCATAATCAGATAGATGTGTCCTCTTCCGTATTACCCAGACGCTGAAAGCCAGTCACACTCTCTTAATTTTTTTTTTAAAATGAATTTTACGCTATACGTGGATTTAATGATATTAGATCAATTTAATCAAAACTTTGAATATAATGGCTCTTTGTTGGAGCTACATTATTTTCTGCAGAGATGTGGTGGTCAGGGCAGGGAAAAGCAAGAATATTGGCGAAGAAGAAGGACAAAAGATGATTATAGTGAAATAATGTTGGGGACGTGATAAGGAAAAAAAGCTAGTAGGATTTTCTTAGAGGCCATTAATAATGGGGAGAATTAAATTAGACTCCCATAAAAAAAAACAATAACTATAAAAAAGTCCCAATAATAAGAGAGAAGTTGTCAATTCCTATTTGAAACTTGTCTTACCAGCTGCTCAGTTGCCACTAAGATTTTATAGGACTTTATGGTAATTACATTTTTTCTTTACTTTATTGCAATTTTCCGTTAATAACTTATGGATCTATCTGTGTCAAACCTGGAAAGAGCTTTATGCGAGTGATATCATCAGCTGTCAATGTTTGGCAGAACTGGTTCGGTTTCAAAACACTTGCATTTTGGCCATTAACAAAATTCCAAAATTTTTAATAATATTGTTTGACATTTTTTAATTTGTCCTTATCATAAAAAAATTTAAAAATTAGAGTGGAGTCAAAGATTTATTATGGGGAGCTTAGGGTGCATGGGTCACATAGCCGTGGTTTGTAAATAGTATAATTATCTTTGTTTTTTAATACACTATAAACGCCGCTTGTCTTTTTGAGCGACTTGTGATTGTTTGACAAAATTTTTTTAAAAAAAACTTTTTAAAAAAGAAAAAAATTGCTGATAAATAACTGTTTGGAGAATTAATTGTGTAATGCTCCTTGAATCCAATGTTAATTTGGGTTTAAAAGAATTTGAAAATAATCTATATAATTTACTCAATTAAAAAAAGTTAAGAGAAAATGTGCTTGAAAAATGAAACCCAGACCAAATCTGTTGTAATGGAAATATCCTAAAAGTTGGGTCGTGAAATGTAATTTGGTTTTTGTGTGGCAAATGACAAAAGGATAAGGAAGGGGAAGTACAAGAGGGTACCAAATGCATTGATTTGGTAGATTAGCTCAATGCCTAAAAAACTAAAAAGGGTTTCTTATTTGTTTAGTATCCCAAATTTAAATATCCAATTCCCTGTGTTTGGGGTTTTGTGCTTCTTTTTAACTATTCCTTCCCTCTTCTCTTTATCTTAGAGGACCCCATCACATCCCAATCGTCCCACACAATCCCCCAACTACCCCTCCTACATTGCCACATTTCACTTTTCTAAACCTCCCTCCATGTGCTCTATTAATCTTTCCCTTATATTCTAACTTAACTATAAATTAATGTTCAAAGTTTAATTCTTCCATAAATTTCCAAACTACTACTCATGTCCTTATAATAAACTGTAACTTATTCTTACATACTAAAAAATACATTAAATTAATAAAATTTTCTAAATTCATCTTTATTAGATTTTCATCTCTCTCTGTATTTACAAATTATTCTTACTTTACTTTTTTTTTCTTTTTTTTCTAACGAGAATCCAGTAAGGATTAAAAATAAAAAATGATCATTAAATACTCTACAAATCACTTATATTTAGGAATAAAATGCTCAAACAGTATCACGCTGTGTTGAATAAGTACCTTATACCTCATATATTGGATTTGAGATGAATTCTACTGTTTCTTATTGATCAATAACGTGGATTTTTGCCCTTTGAATATTTTACATTGGTCTATGTTTTAATCATTTTTAGAATAACTAGATATATTTATCGTCTATTTTATAAAATTGTTAGGTCAGCTATACCGTTCATCAATTATGAATTGTGCGGTTTATTATAAAATTTATTTTATACACTGATATTTTTTTGGCCACATATATTGATATTGATCAATGTATTTAAATAATTTCCAGACACTTGTGTATAGCACGGCATTAAGCAAGCATGTTACATCGATGCATTAATGCTCTTTTTTAAAAATGAAAACTAAATAAATCAAATAAAAATGTAAATTATTGCTGCAAATTAAATCTCGAGTCGCATGCTAATAATTGAGTTATATGCATGTTTATAGTTTGTAAATGATGCCACTTGCAAGAGATTATATGTAAATATAAATTAATATTTGACCAACGGATACTATATTTTAATTACCAGTGGTATATATATTATACTATATAAAATTGGTATAATAAATGATTAAAAATTCAAATAAAACTTTCCCCTTACCCATGGTGTGGATTTCAATTTCTTTGAGAACACCAAAGTCTGCTTGATACTAATGCATGTTTAAAAATTGGATATTTAAATAGTTGCCAGTGAATGAAATTACTTGTGTTCTACTCATGCACAATAACCTTATGACATATCTACGATATTGGCATTTTATTTGGGGTGTTTTGGGTGGAATCAAATCATAATTTTAAAAATAATTTTACAGCATATGAAGTAGTTATGTTAAAGAGTTTTATTTTGATTTATGTGAAAGCATTTTTAAAATTTTTTTGGAGTTTCCAAAATACTTCAAAGTAAACATGTGAGAGGATTTTTGTTTTGATTAGAGTGAAAATACTTTTTAACAGTAATTTTCGTTTCACCCAGACACCTTCTTCGATTTGGTGCCTTTATACTATTTTGGCACAAAAAATTAAGAATATACTCCCTCCGTCCTTTTTATAAACAACAACTATCATCATCCTCTTGTCCCTAAATATAAGTAACATTTATAAGTTATTTTAAATTTTTGTAGCAAGTTTTCTAGTTTGTCCCCATTAATTACTTATTTTAATATTCAATATGTTTATTGTATTATTTTCCAAACCATCATCTCTTTCCATCAAACTTTCTCTTTCTTTTATAATTATCTTTATTATAATAATTTTTTTTATACTCTCTTATATAAATAAGGGTATTTTGGAGAAAGAACTTCTAATTTTTACCTATTTATTATTTTCAAATAACTTTTTGATCTATGTAATGGAGTATTATATTACTTATAATAAGGGACAGAGGGAATACTGTCTCTCTGATTCTATGTATAAGATTATATTAATTAATCCATAGTTACTATTAAAAATAGTTAATTATTTACCTTTCATTTGTAAAAGTTTGTTATATTTTTCATAAAATACCTCTTAATTTAATGATTCATTAGCGAGAGAAAGCAAAATTAATTCAGTATTTATTTTCTAACACGGGTAATTTGGACAAAAAGATTAATAAATGAGAGAAATAAAATGGATTTATGAATAAGACCAAAATAATTTCACAAACAACTTTTATAAAGTAGAACCAGGGACTAGTAGTATTTAATTTAAATTTTTAGATAGATTCCACATGTCAAAATTTTGTGCATTTAAAATAATTCTGGTCTTGTATGGTGAGCCTCCCTCAAACAGTTTGTAGCCTAACATGTCTCACACATGATAGGCGACTTTGTAATATGGGCCTTTCAAGGCCCAGGAAGTGACGCAAGAAGCTCTCTTTAACAAAATGCTTCATGGGCCATATTTGAAGCCCGTGTTTTTGGTTCCATACATTCTCTTTTTTTATCAAACATTCTCGTGGGCCCTGGGTCAAAATATTTTGGATCAGACTCCCCCCCATCCGGATCAGACTCACTTATGTGAACTTCTATATTTTGTGTTCATTTTGTAATAAACACTCTATATTGTATTCTTCTGGATGCATTTTATCCTCTATTTCTTTTTTTGCCAATTTGAAAACATTACGTATTTGGTTTCTCCTGAAAGTGTTTTTTTTAAAAAAAAAATTCCATGTAAGTTGAAATAAAACTCCTATTATATAGTTGTTTTGTTGATTTCTACTGGCATACGCTGACGTTGAATCTAAAAATTGAGTCTCACACGCACGCATTAAATTTATACAATGCACGGGAAAGAATGCCCAATTTTTTAAAAATATATGGTCGTGTAATTTCAAAATTTTGAATTAAGTTTAAAAGTACATTCAGATTTCAGATGAATAAATAAACTTTTAGAAAGTTTGACAGAACTTTTGGTTTGAAAAGATGTTTCCGTATATTCTTAAAAATAAATAAGAAATTTTAAATCATTCAGAAATATAACTAAGCATCTTTTAAGAAAATTAACCCCCCCCAAAAAAAGAACTTTTTTTCAAACAAGCCTTCAACTCTGGATGGTAAACGATGCAGTGAATGCCAGAAACATACAGATTTCCTTATTGGTACGTATATAATATTCTTTCGGTTCTAAATATAAAATTTTTTTGTAGTGTAATTTACACTATAAGAAGGATCTTATATTTAGAACTGGAAGGAATAAAACGGAAGGAATAAAATTTCTAGCGAAGGCACCAAAAATGAAGCAGCCCTCTGTGAAGCAAACGAACAAAAGAATCATAAAATGGTAGACAAAGTAATTGAGTATACATATATTTTAGGATCACACTATACGGAAACCTTAAAACAGAGATTATGGGATTGATGAATCCATGAAATGGAACAATTACTTAATCACATTGCTGTCAAAGTAATAATCTAAGGAGGGTGTGAAGTCACTTGAAGGTTCCCAAACCGACACCAGTGTCAGGAGCACCGCCATAAGGTTGGAAGCTGTCTCTGGCTCTTGAGTAGTTGATGTAGAAGAACTCTGAGACGATTCCTGTGAAGAAGACGAAAGCTGCTCCGGCGGCGAACACTCCCTTCCTCACTGTCTGGCAAGATGGTGGATTGTCACCGAATATGGTTCTGTACTTTGTGTGATACGCGTTTCTCACTGATCCTGCCAACAAGCATACTTCTGCTATGAAGAAAAACACCCTGCATCATACAAACAACGCTCAGTTCAAACATAGCAAAAACTATGAAGTGATCTATATAATGGTGTGTTTGGATTAGAGTTCGCAAAACTTGGGTTTGGTTGTTTTGGCTCAATGTGGGTTTAGGGGTAGATTTGCTTTGCCTCATGTGTGGTTCTATGGGAGCTAAACAAGAAATGTTATGGTTGCCCTGACTCTAATGTGGGTTTGGGTCCTGCGAAGGGGAAATGAAACATCATCTAAAGATGAGTTTGTTTTTCTGCGTTTGGCTGCCTAAACATACATTTTTGAAATACAACCTTTTCTTGTATCTCGCTAAACATGCTTTGGAATGAATGGTGACAAATGTCCAAACACATCTTAAGTATTTCAATAGAATTCTGCATATAATGATAGTCAGTTCAATGCATCAAGAACTATACAGTAAATAACCAACGAGAAACTAACATTCTATAGAGGATTAAGTGTTTTGACCACCACAATCCATTACTAGTTTGAGATTCTTTTTAAAATTAATGGAGTGCGAATCTCAAAACTGATCTAATAATCAAAAAACACTTGACTTCTAAAGGAGTTATTATTCAATGAGTATTTATGGTCTTGAGAGTAAAATTAGCCATAAAGAAGTCTGAACTTGGTGAGTTTAGTTGAGAGTTTTCCTTAAAAGCACAGAAGAGTGAGTGGTTAATATATATACCAGCAGACTATGAAAAGAACAAGAGCGAGAGCCCTTGAACCTCCGGGGCTGAGAGGCTTCCCACAGCAGAAACATTTGCTGGCGACCATTATGAGGGCTTGACTGACCATAAGGAACAGAAGTGCCCCAACGCCATATCCAGTTGATATGTCTGAGTCATACACACAGTAGTTATAATTCATTTCCTTGTCCTGAACAACTGTCGCCTGCCAAAAAATGCACACAAACATCAGTCTTCTGTTACCCAGCATCCTCAACATTAAATTGCAAGCTTAAGAATCAATAACAACTTTCGTTTCAAATCTACACTCAGGCCTCCAAACTAAGGGCCTTGAAATTGTGGAGGCCCAATTCTTGGGCTTAGATCTGAGCGCATTAATTCTGAAGTCATGTCCAGGACTAAGCCCAACAAATTGGCTTTGTGAACCAGGAGATAACTTAGCCCCATTAACAATTGCATTGATGAAAGGAATAAAGAGCATGTCACCAAAACAAAATAGAATAAAGATCAAGCTTTGGCAAAAATAAAGAGCAAGCACTTTGATATTGGCATATGATTGAAACTTCTTCTTTACGCATATGCATGAATTTCACAGGTATAGATAGGTAAAGAAAGAGATCTGGAGTGCAGAATCAGAGCAAATGTTGTCGGGTATAGGTAGAACTATAAGACATGTACATAGATCTGGAAGTCTACTGCTAAATGTAGCCAAAAAAAGAAGAAAAAGAAATCACTATTACAGTATGACTCGAACGTCACAAGAATGCATACTATTCAAGATTGTTTCATTTGGAATATCAAGATGAATTAACAGAAGCAAACCATTCTGCAGTAGACAAATTCCGCCAACCTTAGATGGATCACGGCATAGAAACAGAGGAAAGATTGTATGTGGCTTAAGTTCAAACACATAGTAAACATAAAGAATTATGCTTTATCCCGTCCACATTTCTCAGACACAAAAAATCATAGTATTCGGACTCATATTCTCATTTCCAAACCAAAAATTAGCAATCAAGATATTCGGCAAAACATTCACAAACCCAGAAACAAAAACATTAGTAAATTCAGAGCAGATTCTCATTCCCAAAGAATTTCTTGGGGAACCAAGGAAAACAAATTCACGTTCTTCTTCTTTAACACATATTTACGACCATTCACAAACACAAAAACAACAACATGATTGTACCCGAATCAGCCTCTCGTGGCTTGTGATGTGACAAGAGAGACAAAACATAGCAGATAGTGAGATATAAAAGAATGAAAACTAGAAGAAGATTGAATACTCACAGTGCTCCTTCTTTGCTCGGCTGCTACAGCCAACGCAAAAGCGATCAAGTCGATCACGAAGACAGAAATAAGCAAGATCTTGGAAGCCATGGAGGATGAATGAGAGTGCCAAAAGCAACAGAAAGGAGCCTGATCTCTGTATATATGCTCTGTTTCTCACGGCACCCGCAATGGAAGAGAACCAGCTCTCAAGCAATATAGCAGAGGATTCAAGCTATTATACAGTAAATGACATAAAAGCATGAAACTTATTTAAAATAAGGAAAAGCAACAAGAGGAAAAAGACGTCGCACCGATGGACTAATTCTGAAAATGCGTATTTCACCTGCCAACACTGAAATTACTTAACAAGCCATGGCCTTTTCTCGCACTTTGCTTCAGAGTTTAAGCTTCACATACAAGCCTTATATGCTTTTAATTTTGCTTGAATACTCAAAAGTTATTGGAGATGGTTATGTTTCAAGGTGAAAAAAGATGTGTATTAATATTAAGTGGCCATTTGGGTTGTTTATAGGTATTATCTGCGTTAAACTTCTCATACATTATTATTTTTGTTTATGGTGTATCATTAATAAATATCATACTTTTTTCTCGCAAAAAAAAAAAAAAATAAATTTCATGCTTTAAGAATCAGAAAGGTTAGCTCATAATGAAGAGATCTTTTGTTGGATTGTAAGGATTATATCATTTTTAAATATTTAGGGGATGAGTCATCAGATTGTGCAAGCTTTGAGGTGGAGGCAAGTGGAAAGAGGAGGAAAAATCATATTTATTTATTCCAAATTTCGTAAAATCATTTAATTAAAATTAATCATTAATATCTGTTTTTTTAATTATAAAATTTGACAAACAAGAAGAAGGGTGAAAGTTGAGAAAGGAAGAGTAGATGGAGGGGCATTATAGGATTTGATGGGGTCAAGTCGGTGGGTGAGACCCGCCCAAATGTTCGTACGTAATGAGAAAGGTTGGAGGAGAAGCAAATAGACTCCCCATGTTTATTTATCATACTTATTTTTCTTTTTTCTTTTGAAACACCAATAACATGCATGATTTTGGGTTATTGAAAAATTATATTGATCCATTTTTCATAAAAAAAAAAAGAAAAAATAAAAGAAGGGAGTTGATTGGATATAAATATTGGGGGGTGGGTAGGAGAAGGTGATGGAATAAATGGATGAATTGGGAAGGAAGGAAAATAAGTGAAATGTCACAATACAACAATCATCAAAGTCTTTCTATTTATATGCCTTTTCCTTTATTCTTCCCCTCTAAGCAACCTTACCATCACGCATCTTTCATCCATGTGTTCCCCGCAGGGTCATATTCATGTGTTTTTATTTTATTTTATTTTATTTTATTTTAATTATATGTAAGATTGAGTTGGGATTATTTTAATCACTTTGATAATTAACAAACAAGTAACAAATCATTTTTGATAAACGAAGCTTTAAGTGATTCTGTGTCTATATATATATATATATTAATATCTAATAAATATATTTTCGCATAAGGTAATTAGGTAGTGAGGCCCGGTTTTATCAAAATGGTTGCAAGACTGGTTCTTTTGATATTTGTAAAATTAGATTTACATTTAATAAAAAAATATTGCTTGAACAATATAAATATAAACGACATTCTAAAGAGGACGTATATTCAATCACATATAGCTATTTGATTTTTTTTTTTTTTGCGTATTCATATTATAATATCATCTTGATGTGTCTCAAGACTTTCACGAGAAATCATCCACGACAATTATTGCCTTTCCCGGGCCAGATATGGCAGATTCATGCAAAATCTGAGTGGCCCTTTAATGCCAGAAAATGTAACGTAATTGAATGATGGTTATAGAGTATTTGTTAGGTATGTTATTAAGAAATCATGATATGAAATTTATATTTTATCTAGAAGAATATAAATAAATATGAAATGATATTTTTATCCCAGTGGAGGCTAGATATAGATCCACATGTTGATTCATTAGTAGAAGTTTGAATATGGATTATACCCCTTATTAAAGTTATATAATAGATATTAATAAATGTTTTGTTGTAATATGTTGCAATCAGAATTATATTACTTCACTGTGCCAACCAAATACCATGAAATCAACAAATTGAACAAATATTATCTTGATGCATGGAAGTAAACCAAACACATGATTAATCATAAGCTCGTGGGTGTGATCTAAAACTGTATTAACTGACGGGTATTTTGATTTTGTAACCATTTTTACTTATCGTCAAATATATTGAGCCAAATCAAGCTATAGTGTGTTCAAATCTCCTATACAATATATATGTGCGTGCGTGTGTGCAGCTCTTAAGAATTGACTGGGTCATGTTCAGGTTCCTGGTTTGTGTTGCCATTCTTTGAACAAAAATGAAGAAGCCGTCTGCATCAAAAGCAATGTGGTCTAAAGAAATTAGGGCTGTTCAAAAGCCTCTCATAAGTGGTAACCCATTTTCTTCAACAATCTTATGATTAATTAATCAATTATTTTTTTTGGGCCCTGAAGTCTTCTGATTGTTTAACAAGTATTTTTTTGAACAATTTCTTGATATATAAGCACGACCTAATTAACATCAGAGAAAAATCCCTTTTTTAAAACATAACTAAACACCCCTATTTTTATACATTAAAAAAAATTGATTAATGATAGAATTTAGCGACGAAATTAATAATAAAATCGAATTAGCTATGTAATCCATCGAAAATTATCAATAGAATAGTTTTTTAGTGCTAATTTTATCAGGAATAAATTGTTTTTATGTAATGATATGCATTGCCTGGAATTAATCAATCAAAGAGAAGTTTACACATCTCCTTTTCAAGGTGATTTGAGTTTAAAATAGACTTTATTGTAATATGAAAATAACAAGAAGTCACAAAAGTAATGTTTGTGTGTTGTATTTGCTGATAATGTTAGATTGTCAAGTTAGTGACAAATAACACAACTCATTTGTATAGCTTTTGTTGGTGTCTATTATTAGAAGATGCACATGACATTGATTTTTGCGTATGTATATAGCTGTCTCCTGTTCATCTTTAGCATTCAATTCTTTCCCCTTTTGCCTTAGCTTCATATTCAAGCCTTATAACCTTTGTTTTTTCTCTACTTTTCTTCTGTTCGACATTCTAGAAGTATTTTTTTTAATTTATTT
Source organism: Neltuma alba (assembly GCF_004799145.2). NCBI lineage: Eukaryota > Viridiplantae > Streptophyta > Magnoliopsida > Fabales > Fabaceae > Neltuma > Neltuma alba. Next base: position 8,698 of record NW_021634108.1, on the reverse strand, counting down.
ATGTAAATGTGTTTATACTATCTTAGCTATTTTTTTTAACTGATGACTCACACAGTTTCAATCATTTTTGTGCTGAAGTTTTCAAATTTTGGTATTTGGGATTAGGATTAGAATGACTCGCAGCTGAATTTTTTGGTAGGAATATTTATGAAATTGTTGACATATGGGTTAGTTATCAAAAGTTGAAATCAAGAGAGTTTATTAATTTTTTTCCCATATTGTCAGAGTTGAAGCCAAAATTTTTCCTCACATGATTTGGCCAGTGTATTAAATACTTTGTTGCAACGATATCGTGATAATTGGGTTGAAGAGTTCATGATATAAAAGCATTGGTTTGGAGTTAAAATTTTGCAAAATCAATTTGGCGAATTAATTACTACTTTTTGACTTCTATCCCTTGTTTTCAAAGAGGGAGTTATGATATCTCAGTCCCTCTGATTTTTTCCCTCTAAAATTCTAATTTCATGACCAGATTGAAGCTCACTAATAACAAAGCTTTATGTATTTATTCTGGATTCAATTGTGTTGTAGGAAGAAAGTGATAATGCAAGTTCAAGCATGTGTAAGTATTCAAAAGAAGGGGAAGCTCACAATTATAAAGCAGTCACGAGCTGACATTGCTCAACTCCTCCACAATGGCCGCCTCCCCCATGCCCTATCCTCCAGGGTACTTTCTGCCTCTTAATTAGTTTCATGACTTTGATGCTATCAAGAAGAGAGCATTTAACACCAAGACGAAACCCATTAGGCTCCAGAATCCCAGTGGAGACAGATAGAAATAGAGATTAATTAGTTAGGTCTTACCTGACTAAACGTTTGTTTCTATACCTGAAAGTCCTAATTTTTGATATCCCCAGAAATAAACGCCACTAAGTCTGTATGTATTCCATTCCATTTTTTTCGTCGTGGTTCATTATTCTCTCTCTCTCTTTCTTGACAATACTGCATCACTAGTTTACACATATAAAGATTGCTTCAAATATAATGGCTCACATTACTTCTTACAATTGACAAGAGAAGTGAAGAAGAACTAAATGGATAGAGTAGAATAGAGAATTAAATAGCACCCTCTTTTAGAAGGAAAATGCGCTCAGCCCCTAAACTTCAGGTTGAACAACTTTACAGGGACGAGTGTCAAGTGGCTGCATATAATCAGATAGAGAACTTCTGTGAATGCATCATCACCAACATGGCAGATATTTGCGAGCATAGGTATCCACACAGGAGTCTTTTTACTTTCAAGTTATATAGTTCTCTCATCTAACTCTTCAGTCACCATCGTTTTCTCATGAGCTCAGAATTCTGACGATATTATTATTGCGGTTGTGTGCAAAACTTGCCTATGAAGGTGAGGGAAGCCATAGCAAGTGTGATATGGGCAGCCTCAAGATGTGGTGAATTGCAGCAACTACTTGTGATTAGAAGACTGTTTATAAAAAAAATATGGCATCCAAGTTGATGCTGAGAACGTGGAATTACTTGCTAAGAATTTTGTGAAGTCTCAGTTGAAGCAGAATCTGCGCACCAAGGTTGTACCAGAAAATGAGAAGCTCATCAAGTTGATACATGAAATAGGTCAAGGAGAAGAAACAACATCTCAACCTACAACTCGAGATGGGTATATAATTTCTACTTTTCAATCTGATGTTAGCAACTGAGAAGGAGCTATTGGAATGAGACGCTGCACCGTATTGTACATATATAACTGACAACAATTTTCTGAAACGCAAGTGTGTCGGTGCTTTAAAATAAATGTTTATATTGTATCAGTGCGCTTGGACTAATGCTGATTCTCAATATCAAAAAGCTGTTTAAACAAAGATTCGTCATGCTTCTGCTACTTCTACTATAAACTTCTTAACTTGGGTTCCTTTGCAAATTCTTCATGGAGAGAAAGGGGGTTATGCATTGAAGCAGGAAGATGAAGTTATGGATGCTGAAATGCAGGAGACGAACAAGTTATAGCAAACACCAAACGTGAGCAGAATTACGTGTAAGCTGATGACGAAGAAGCATTAGAGGGGGGAAAAAAGTATAATTCTGCTTGTCTGTACTTATGCTCTCTTCGGTAATGGCGTCTACAATTGCGAATGAAAAAATTAACTCAGCAGAAGAGATATTGCTTTCATTGAGAGTCGAACTCAAGACCTCCCGCTTACTAAACGGGTGCTCTAACCAACTGAGCTATGAAAGCCTGTTGGTCGTAGTTTTGATATACCAAAACACGTGATGTCGCAAACGGCCAAACAATGCAGATTTTGCTTGGCCCATGCCATTGGATCATAATTGCATCATGAATCTTGCATGGATGAAGCTTTTTCTTCTTATTTTTTTGGCTTAAAAGTTCATAACTCTACCTTAAAGGCTAACATAACAATTCCTGCTAGTGCCACTGTATTCCTTCCCCACCGATGTGTTATGTTTTTCCTTGTGTCTTCTACTTGCAACACGTTTTCTGTGGTAATTTTAATTTTGAATGGTATTATTTATCTTAGCGTACCGCACGAAAGGCTTTTTAGCCCCCTTTCAAATCAATATTTGAGTGTATGATGGTAAATAATTTAATTTCATATTCATAAATCAGATTAGGTCTTGTATTTTCACAAAACTGAATTGCATTTTGAAGGCTTTCAAAACTCTATTAACTTTTGTATATATGTAAATGACTTTTGTCTTAAAGAGTTTTACATATAATTGAACAAAAATTTGCACCGGATTCTTTTAGCCAATAAATTTCTCAAATAGGTAAAAATACCAAATTTCCCAAGAATTTATTAGTTTTATGTTCATCCTTCATACACTGTAGAATACGAGGCTTGCAATAACATGAATTTGAGGTATAAAATTTTATTTCATATTTTGATGGATTATCACACAAATGTTCCTGAATACACACATTGAAGCTTCATTACACAACAATCCCAAACATCGAAAATTGAAAAATTATGGTATTCACAAAACAGAATCAGCCCACATACAAATTAACTATTACATATGCAACCCTTTTCTTCATATTAAGTTACATTACAAACAAATCCCTGCATATGACCGCTTATTGTGATGTTTGGCAAGCAGTGAAAGACCTACAATCTTCAATAACCAAAAAAAAAAGTCACGGGGACTTCTAAGTAATCAGAACTCTTCAGTTGCTTGTCATAATCCAATTTTCACAGGATCAATCTACAGAGGTATCTCAACTTTTTCTTCCAAAGAATAGAAGCTTACGAAACCCTTTTGCTGCTTTAGACGAATCCTCAACACTGTTCCATTTCTTCCGGGAATGGATTGGTTCTGACGTCAAGCCACCACTAGGTGGAGGGGTGGAAATTTCTATCTCAGATTTTTTAGGTGGGGCAGGAGAATTTTCATGTGATTCATGATAGACCTTGGAATCCACAGCAGACTTTGGAGGGGTTAGAGCATTGTTAGGTGATGCTGCTTTAGGATTTATGATCACATCAGTAGTATGTTCTGGTTTGTCTTCTTTAGGAGCTGAAGATAACTTGTCCAGCACTTCACCTTTAGATTGATTTCTTCCAAACATGCGACCTTGATTTGGCACAGAGCTTGTGTCAAGTTGGCCAACATTTTCAAGCATGGAATCTTTTTCTGAAATCGAATGTCCTGCATTTTTCTCTGTAGAAGTCCTGGGCACCTCTTTAATGTCTTTCAATCCAACATTGATATCATCTGGTTCAACAGAGCAGGTATCATTATGGTTCAATGGCAACACTACTTCGCCTCCCATGTCATGTGGAGTCTTAGCAATAGTGTCAGAAGGAAGTGCTCCATTGAGTTTCTTTTTGTCATCTTTGTGATTTGAGGATTTGACTTCTTTGGGACCCAGTTTCTTCTTTTCTGTACCAGCAGTCCTTTTTGGAGGAAGCCCATTTGCCTTCGAGGGAAGTTTCTTCGTTGTACCTGATTTTGCCCGAGTTGGTGACGGCTTCTGACTTACCCGAGCAGTGGCAAGGCGCTCAATAGTCGAATTCCTGAGGACTGGCTTCTGCAATTTTTTAGTGTCCTCTGCAGATGGACGAGTCTTAGGCTTCTCATTCTTTACTGAAGTTAAGGAGGTCTTATTTCCTGTTCCCGTCTTAGAGCTTCTTTCAGCAATTCTTCTCTGGCGCTGAATCATTAGCTCCTCCATTCTCTTTCTATTTTCTTCTTCCTGTGGATGAAACGAGGGCATACAAGGGAACAAAATCAGAAAAGTGCAAGGCGCTCTAATCCAACAATGAAATAGATCTGAGTGGATTAAAACATATGAAAGGTAAAAACATTCCATATGTATTTGGTGTCAAATACAAGTGTTTTAATACTTAACAATGGAAGCAAGAAGCAAGCCCCTTCATAGACATAGATAAAGATGTTTTAAACACTACTGGTTAGTGGAGTTGCAACCAGCAGTTATAGGCCACTTAGTAAAAGCTTCGGGCCAAAAAAAATTTCTACCCTCCACAACAAACTGACAGTGACTAGCACTCCGGTTGGTTATGGATCTGATAAAAGCACTGAAACATCCCAATTGATAATAACATGTTTATTCTCTTAATTTTCGAGCGAAATTAATAGAACCCAACACATGTAAGCTACCTTATTATATTTGCTCTTCACTACTGCGGTTCTGGTTCCCGGGGATGCTTTACTTCTTGGTGTGATATCGGATCTGCTCTTCCCAAGTGATCCATTTTGGGCTTTAGATTTGGTCTCTTTACTTGAAACTTTGGCTGTTCGAACTCCAGCAGTTTTGGTGCCTGTACCCTTAGTACTACACAGCTCCTTTTCATCTGTTCCAACATTCGAAGGCTTGGAATTTCGTTCTTTTGAAGAAATATTTTCATAATCCATTTCCACAGTCCAAGGCGCTACACTCCGCTCCACAGCTGTTTCACGATCAAGCACCATGAAAAGATCATTTGGCTCATGGAAATTTAGTTTTTCATTCCTATTCTGCAAACTTTCTTGCCTGCTGTTTGCAAATTCAGTCGAAACAATGTCTGAATCCAAGCTTATTTGTGCTGCTGAAAGGGAACTGAACTGGTTTTCTGATGAACAAGATTGGATCATAAAAGAGTCATCGGCCAGCACACCTTTGTTGTTCTTTTCAGCATGAGAACCACCAGTAGCTGATGATGAAATGGAATCCCCATTGAAAACACTAAAATCTTTGCTTCTGTCTTCATTTGCTGGTTTACCTGATTGGTTGACAATAAACCAATCCTCTTCTTTATGGCGTTTAGTGATGGAAGATTCTATGCCAGAGCCAGGTAGAACAGCAGAAGAAGAATAGTTCCCTGGTTCTTCATTTCTCTTTGAAAGCATAAACTCTTCATCTGTGCTATTTATTTTCCTCACAACTGGGAATCCATCATTGCCTTCCTTATAGTATTCAATACAAGCTTGATCCCCACTGTCAAATTTACTACCATTCACAATAAAGGAATCACTTGAAACTGCTTTCATTACCTTGTCAGATTTTAGATTGAATGCAGATGACCTTTCGTGCTCAATATTTTTATTCCCAGCATATTCATCCTCAAACCGTACAGGATGCTGTTCTGCACCTGATGTAGGCTCCTCTTCTCTCAAAAGAAGACTCTGGAAAGCACACCAGTTGTCATTGTCTTTGGTTACTGCTTTAGTTTCCTGACCAGCAGCACTACCGTTTTGCCTGCCAGGAAGTTTTTTCCTATCTCTTTTATTGTGATGGCGGGAGGTTGACTTGTGTCTTCTCTCCAATGAATCCAGAGCTTCCTCTACCTGATGCTTTAAGGAATCCCCATTGACGTATTCTTCATCATCTGACAAACTCGCCTCTGAGATACTACCCTTTTCACCATCTCCGTTAGAGGTTATATAATTAATATTGCGGATAACAACCTTCCTTGAGGACTTCTTTCCATGTTTCTTTTTTCCACTTTTAGATCGTTCCTCTGAATCACTCTCATTACTAGAGTTGTCAGACGCAGTTGATTCATCTTCTTCAGAATTCTCCTGTTTTTGGGAATGTTTCTTCTTTTTAGTAGATTCTTTACGACTCCAGCGATCATCCAGCTCTTGGTCAATGACAACACGAGAATCTTCCATGCTTGGAGGCCAGTGCATATTTCCTGGAAAATATGAGGAGGGAGCCTGCATACCAGGATAGAGGTAGCCTTGATAAGGTGGCATTTGTTGAAATAAAGGACCCTGAAAATGGTGGTACTGAGGAAGATGATTTGGCCATGGCATTGGCCTTTGAGCCCTTCCACCTGTTGAGGGTGTCTGAGCTGACGTTGGCAAGCCATTGTCTGCATAAGATGTGCATTTTTACAAGACCAATTAGGAGTATTGAAAAGATACATTGGTTATGAACCCAGTTAGGGTGGAGCGCAGAAAAGATACCTTGATTAATGTCCAAACTAGCATGGCTTGGGGTTGACTCAGAGAATGATGCATCAACAAAGCCATTTTGCTTCCCAACAGCATCATTATCTTCACCAGCAAGTATAATTCCTGATGTTCTCAAGTATGGCAATTCTGGATGAGAGTGTGCCTGCATTGCTGCTATCTCATCAATCCAGAGCCTATCTTCATTCTTCTGCTTGCAGAGTTCTAGGAAATTAATGCACGCTTCCCTAAACAAACAGAAACTAATATTACATAGCAAAACTTCGAAAGCTTTTTCATGGGAAAAGTGAAGAAGGGCTTTAGAATGAGGCAAAGACAGAGAAAGTGCGAACATCTCAGGAGCATTAAAATTCTGAATCCTTCAGTCCATGACTCTGGACAAAGGAATCTTGTGAATATATAATATCTTATGACTATATAACTCTTGATCCATTATGCCAAAAAGAACAAGAAAGAGACGATAATATCAACAAACCTTGAGAATAAATTGGTGCAATTGCGAAGCAGATTCAAAGACGGACTTAATATTGAATATCATTCAGAAAGTACATTCTATTATTTCGACAATAATTCTTAAGAGCTTCTATAAAGTAAATAACACCCGACAGCATCGCCGTGTGTATTAAAATTATGTTTATTATTTAGCATTGTTCTTCCTAGCCAAGTTAACAAACCAAATGTCACAGTTTCAGTTCCAAGTGAACAGTTTTAATCGATTGCAGTTATTTACTGGAATTGCAGCCAACCTTAAACGAGATGCTCCAAAAGCATCAGCAAAGCATATAAGATCATCTATGGAGTCCAGGTCAAATCCTGCAACTAAAGCACGAGCATATGCCATCGCTTGCTCTTTGCGAAGCATTGCTTTACGATTATCCAGAACACGTTGAAGGCGAACCCTGATGATTAAACACAGATAGAAAAAACAATTTCAGGAAAATTTAGATTTACTTTTGTGAATGAAAAAATGTCTTACAAGAAAGCATGAACTTCAAATACTACCTGGAATTTTCTTCGCATTCAGCTTGATTGGTTCCGTTAAGTTCATCTTTCAGCTAAAATGCACCAGGTGGCATAGGGTCAATACATGGCCAAATTAACCAAGGTAACCTCAGCAAGATTCATATATGCATACCTTGGAGATCGTATTTGACCTTTTGGAGTTCCAATCTGCATGAGACATTACTGGTTTAAGTTCAGGAAATGAATTATTTTGATACAATTCATCAAACAAGAAAAGTTCGAACATGGAGTTCCTTGTCCATTGCTTGATTTACTTGCATGCATACAATGCTAATATTTGGGAGCGCAAATTCAGCTAACACAACTTGTCCTTTTCTTTTTACTAATCCTGTCTTATCTTGAGGCTGAAATGATCTTTGTGCTTTGAACGAAGACGTTTTAAACTATAAATTTATGTCTACCACCATGAAACTGACACCACAGAGATCAGTAGCTTCTTCCACTCTATACAAATTTTGAAGTGAAAAGACAAACCTTCCACTATCCCTTTATGAATGAATAGTTGCATCGAGGAAGTGGATTGAAAATCAAAAAGAAAACGTTAAGAAAACTGATCAAATAAGGTTAAGAAGAGACAATTTCAGATATCCAATACCTTCTGCCTCTGCTCCCACACTGCTGTTCTCACTTGATTGAATGGAACTTTCAATCTGCGCAATCTCTTTCTCGATTGTCACAAGCCTTTCCAAGACTTCTGGCGAGCTTACGAATCTCACAAACCTGTTGAAAATGCATTGAAACAGATAAATAAGCTCGTGCATCTTATCTTCCAAGTTACTAAAAGCTCAGCGGCATTTGCATCGGTCAGTTAACATAGTATATATGACTATACAACATAGCATTTACAGTCCAAAATCGTAGAAAAATCATTGATCTAATCCAACGCTTGGATTTCTGAACATCTTAGAAACTTATTATCTAATGTATCAACATTCCATGTAAGTACAAAATACAAAACGAAGAAGAAAGTTGTTGAGGGATAAAGAATTACCTCTGGAGGGTGGCTTTGGTGAACCAGGGAGCGTGAGCAACTGAAGGACGAAGAATGATAGAATACCCACCTTTCGAAATCTGATCCTTAGCCGTCTTGAGATGCGCCAGAAACGGTTGTAAGAGTCCTGAAGCTACACTCTCGTTCACACCTCCAGCATAGACCACGAGGTCACATCTTCAACAAAGAAATGACAAAACAAACAGAAAACAAAAATCACAAAGTGAAGAAAAAAAAACCAAATAGCCCAATCAGTAACGCAAGTAAGCATGAAAATGTGAAGTTGCAGAA